>NC_064041.1:12434450-12449450 GCF_932526225.1 Nematostella vectensis | reverse complement strand
GCTCTCACATTACCGTCATGGTGGGCAGAGGCTTTAGTCGTGTTTGGTCTGCATTCTAGCGGTGTTTTTGCGATGAAACGAGCGAAGGTGAGCTGTGTTTTGATCAGTTGTTGCTAACCGGCGATGAAAGTTCAGTGCGACTGTTTCGTCACTAAAATAGAACAGTGGAATACGCGCGCTGCTTTGCAACCTTCGCGCTTTATTCTAGTGAGTGAAAACATGATCTCGAAAAGCATTTATTTGGACAAGGTTTACGCTATGAATGGCATCTCAGCTTGTATGAGATGTGAGCTGAGTAATGTTCGTGTTCACTCGCGGTGTAAACGCGCGACCAATGCGATAATACTGCGCACTTTCTCTCATAGTATTTTACTGCATTGAGAGACATTTCCTATGCGAGTACTAACGCTCTTACAGGCTTTCACAATCCACTGATCTGATCGCTTGTAATATTATGACTCTACTTGAATCTGCTGAACGTTTGCGAACGTTTACGACCGCGATTTTGATTACAATACGGTCGCTGAGTATGCCTGAATTGTCTATAGATCGAGTTGAGAACGCATACAACTGAGGCATTTCTTTAGCTTAGACAATGATCAACCTGCACTAACTTTTTCTTTATAGTTTAGAAAAAAATGAAAAAGAAATGCCTACAGCACGCGGTATTCCCAGGCGGTCACCCATCCAAGTACTAACCGCGCCCAATCGAGCTTAACTTCGGTGATCGGACGAGAACCGGTGTTTTCTCGATGGTATGGCCGTAGACGAAAGATCTCGGTGATATTTTAGACTTTTATAGCGGTGCGGTGAGAACGTACGCACGCACTAGCGCGGTAAAAATGTCTCATTGCACTCGCAAAGACGGTGTATCAAGCGAATACTGCTCGTACGTTCATGACTGATCATCACATGTGATCTTAGGAGGCAGAAGGGCCTAAAACCGAGTCCGTCACCCACATGGCGGAGGCCTAGAATGATAAACGCTCCATGTAGTCCGAGCCAGATTCTGCATCGCTTCTCGGCCTTTTGGCTAAGATCAAGTGTAGTATCTGTTCTTATCAGCTTAATATCTGATACGCTGCTCATTGAGTAGCTCATATATTAAACTGATTTTTGGAAACTGGCTGTGGAATAAGCGGCTTGCTGCGTCCCAGCCACGGGTTGTCTCGGTATTGCACTACCTCCGAGTACGGCCCCCTTCCCTTTCGGGAAGACACATTCAAGCAACACCTCGAGCATCATTTACGTGCTGTTCATGCGAGCTATAGCGGGAGAGATCAATAAGAGACAGGATCGTCATTAAGACGACGGGTCATAATCACCGCGATGCACCGTTCCCACATGGAGGATGAAATCAGCCGGGGACAGTCGGTGTACAGGGACGCCAAATAAACTCATACTTACCTGACGCGGGAGGTTTACCGTGATCACCAAGGCGGTCCTCTCAGGGTGAGGCCCTCTCATTGCACTTCGATTGGGTTGACCCCTGCGATTACCCCAAATGTGGGTAACTCGAGCGTATAATTTCTGGTAGTGGGGACCTGCGTTCGCGCTAGTCCCCGAACAATACGAATCAAGTGTAATCACAACACAATCACAACGAGCGACTCGTGAAGCACGGACTTCACACCGCTTGTAATCAGTCAACTATTGTAAAAATTTTAACTTCTAATAGCGAACAAGTTGCTCTCACATTACCGTCATGGTGGGCAGAGGCTTTAGTCGTGTTTGGTCTGCATTCTAGCGGTGTTTTTGCGATGAAACGAGCGAAGGTGAGCTGTGTTTTGATCAGTTGTTGCTAACCGGCGATGAAAGTTCAGTGCGACTGTTTCGTCACTAAAATAGAACAGTGGAATACGCGCGCTGCTTTGCAACCTTCGCGCTTTATTCTAGTGAGTGAAAACATGATCTCGAAAAGCATTTATTTGGACAAGCTTTACGCTATGAATGGCATCTCAGCTTGTATGAGATGTGAGCTGAGTAATGTTCGTGTTCACTCGCGGTGTAAACGCGCGACCAATGCGATAATACTGCGCACTTTCTCTCATAGTATTTTACTGCATTGAGAGACATTTCCTATGCGAGTACTAACGCTCTTACAGGCTTTCACAATCCACTGATCTGATCGCTTGTAATATTATGACTCTACTTGAATCTGCTGAACGTTTGCGAACGTTTACGACCGCGATTTTGATTACAATACGGTCGCTGAGTATGCCTGAATTGTCTATAGATCGAGTTGAGAATGCATACAACTGAGGCATTTCTTTAGCTTAGACAATGATCAACCTGCACTAACTTTTTCTTTATAGTTTAGAAAAAAATGAAAAAGAAATGCCTACAGCACGCGGTATTCCCAGGCGGTCACCCATCCAAGTACTAACCGCGCCCAATCGAGCTTAACTTCGGTGATCGGACGAGAACCGGTGTTTTCTCGATGGTATGGCCGTAGACGAAAGATCTCGGTGATATTTTAGACTTTTATAGCGGTGCGGTGAGAACGTACGCACGCACTAGCGCGGTAAAAATGTCTCATTGCACTCGCAAAGACGGTGTATCAAGCGAATACTGCTCGTACGTGATAGCACTACGTTCATGACTGATCATCACATGTGATCTTAGGAGGCAGAAGGGCCTAAAACCGAGTCCGTCACCCACATGGCGGAGGCCTAGAATGATAAACGCTCCATGTAGTCCGAGCCATATTCTGCATCGCTTCTCGGCCTTTTGGCTAAGATCAAGTGTAGTATCTGTTCTTATCAGCTTAATATCTGATACGCTGCTCATTGAGTAGCTCATATATTAAACTGATTTTTGGAAACTGGCTGTGGAATAAGCGGCTTGCTGCGTCCCAGCCACGGGTTGTCTCGGTATTGCACTACCTCCGAGTACGGCCCCCTTCCCTTTCGGGAAGACACATTTAAGCAACACCTCGAGCATCATTTACGTGCTGTTCATGCGAGCTATAGCGGGAGGGATCAATAAGAGACAGGATCGTCATTAAGACGACGGGTCATAATCACCGCGATGCACCGTTCCCACATGGAGGATGAAATCAGCCGGGGACAGTCGGTGTACAGGGACGCCAAATAAACTCATACTTACCTGACGCGGGAGGTTTACCGTGATCACCAAGGCGGTCCTCTCAGGGTGAGGCCCTCTCATTGCACTTCGATTGGGTTGACCCCTGCGATTACCCCAAATGTGGGTAACTCGAGCGTATAATTTCTGGTAGTGGGGACCTGCGTTCGCGCTAGTCCCCGAACAATACGAATCAAGTGTAATCACAACACAATCACAACGAGCGACTCGTGAAGCACGGACTTCACACCGCTTGTAATCAGTCAACTATTGTAAAAATTTTAACTTCTAATAGCGAACAAGTTGCTCTCACATTACCGTCATGGTGGGCAGAGGCTTTAGTCGTGTTTGGTCTGCATTCTAGCGGTGTTTTTGCGATGAAACGAGCGAAGGTGAGCTGTGTTTTGATCAGTTGTTGCTAACCGGCGATGAAAGTTCAGTGCGACTGTTTCGTCACTAAAATAGAACAGTGGAATACGCGCGCTGCTTTGCAACCTTCGCGCTTTATTCTAGTGAGTGAAAACATGATCTCGAAAAGCATTTATTTGGACAAGCTTTACGCTATGAATGGCATCTCAGCTTGTATGAGATGTGAGCTGAGTAATGTTCGTGTTCACTCGCGGTGTAAACGCGCGACCAATGCGATAATACTGCGCACTTTCTCTCATAGTATTTTACTGCATTGAGAGACATTTCCTATGCGAGTACTAACGCTCTTACAGGCTTTCACAATCCACTGATCTGATCGCTTGTAATATTATGACTCTACTTGAATCTGCTGAACGTTTGCGAACGTTTACGACCGCGATTTTGATTACAATACGGTCGCTGAGTATGCCTGAATTGTCTATAGATCGAGTTGAGAACGCATACAACTGAGGCATTTCTTTAGCTTAGACAATGATCAACCTGCACTAACTTTTTCTTTATAGTTTAGAAAAAAATGAAAAAGAAATGCCTACAGCACGCGGTATTCCCAGGCGGTCACCCATCCAAGTACTAACCGCGCCCAATCGAGCTTAACTTCGGTGATCGGACGAGAACCGGTGTTTTCTCGATGGTATGGCCGTAGACGAAAGATCTCGGTGATATTTTAGACTTTTATAGCGGTGCGGTGAGAACGTACGCACGCACTAGCGCGGTAAAAATGTCTCATTGCACTCGCAAAGACGGTGTATCAAGCGAATACTGCTCGTACGTGATAGCACTACGTTCATGACTGATCATCACATGTGATCTTAGGAGGCAGAAGGGCCTAAAACCGAGTCCGTCACCCACACGGCGGAGGCCTAGAATGATAAACGCTCCATGTAGTCCGAGCCATATTCTGCATCGCTTCTCGGCCTTTTGGCTAAGATCAAGTGTAGTATCTGTTCTTATCAGCTTAATATCTGATACGCTGCTCATTGAGTAGCTCATATATTAAACTGATTTTTGGAAACTGGCTGTGGAATAAGCGGCTTGCTGCGTCCCAGCCACGGGTTGTCTCGGTATTGCACTACCTCCGAGTACGGCCCCCTTCCCTTTCGGGAAGACACATTCAAGCAACACCTCGAGCATCATTTACGTGCTGTTCATGCGAGCTATAGCGGGAGGGATCAATAAGAGACAGGATCGTCATTAAGACGACGGGTCATAATCACCGCGATGCACCGTTCCCACATGGAGGATGAAATCAGCCGGGGACAGTCGGTGTACAGGGACGCCAAATAAACTCATACTTACCTGACGCGGGAGGTTTACCGTGATCACCAAGGCGGTCCTCTCAGGGTGAGGCCCTCTCATTGCACTTCGATTGGGTTGACCCCTGCGATTACCCCAAATGTGGGTAACTCGAGCGTATAATTTCTGGTAGTGGGGACCTGCGTTCGCGCTAGTCCCCGAACAATACGAATCAAGTGTAATCACAACACAATCACAACGAGCGACTCGTGAAGCACGGACTTCACACCGCTTGTAATCAGTCAACTATTGTAAAAATTTTAACTTCTAATAGCGAACAAGTTGCTCTCACATTACCGTCATGGTGGGCAGAGGCTTTAGTCGTGTTTGGTCTGCATTCTAGCGGTGTTTTTGCGATGAAACGAGCGAAGGTGAGCTGTGTTTTGATCAGTTGTTGCTAACCGGCGATGAAAGTTCAGTGCGACTGTTTCGTCACTAAAATAGAACAGTGGAATACGCGCGCTGCTTTGCAACCTTCGCGCTTTATTCTAGTGAGTGAAAACATGATCTCGAAAAGCATTTATTTGGACAAGCTTTACGCTATGAATGGCATCTCAGCTTGTATGAGATGTGAGCTGAGTAATGTTCGTGTTCACTCGCGGTGTAAACGCGCGACCAATGCGATAATACTGCGCACTTTCTCTCATAGTATTTTACTGCATTGAGAGACATTTCCTATGCGAGTACTAACGCTCTTACAGGCTTTCACAATCCACTGATCTGATCGCTTGTAATATTATGACTCTACTTGAATCTGCTGAACGTTTGCGAACGTTTACGACCGCGATTTTGATTACAATACGGTCGCTGAGTATGCCTGAATTGTCTATAGATCGAGTTGAGAACGCATACAACTGAGGCATTTCTTTAGCTTAGACAATGATCAACCTGCACTAACTTTTTCTTTATAGTTTAGAAAAAAATGAAAAAGAAATGCCTACAGCACGCGGTATTCCCAGGCGGTCACCCATCCAAGTACTAACCGCGCCCAATCGAGCTTAACTTCGGTGATCGGACGAGAACCGGTGTTTTCTCGATGGTATGGCCGTAGACGAAAGATCTCGGTGATATTTTAGACTTTTATAGCGGTGCGGTGAGAACGTACGCACGCACTAGCGCGGTAAAAATGTCTCATTGCACTCGCAAAGACGGTGTATCAAGCGAATACTGCTCGTACGTGATAGCACTACGTTCATGACTGATCATCACATGTGATCTTAGGAGGCAGAAGGGCCTAAAACCGAGTCCGTCACCCACATGGCGGAGGCCTAGAATGATAAACGCTCCATGTAGTCCGAGCCATATTCTGCATCGCTTCTCGGCCTTTTGGCTAAGATCAAGTGTAGTATCTGTTCTTATCAGCTTAATATCTGATACGCTGCTCATTGAGTAGCTCATATATTAAACTGATTTTTGGAAACTGGCTGTGGAATAAGCGGCTTGCTGCGTCCCAGCCACGGGTTGTCTCGGTATTGCACTACCTCCGAGTACGGCCCCCTTCCCTTTCGGGAAGACACATTTAAGCAACACCTCGAGCATCATTTACGTGCTGTTCATTCGAGCTATAGCGGGAGGGATCAATAAGAGACAGGATCGTCATTAAGACGACGGGTCATAATCACCGCGATGCACCGTTCCCACATGGAGGATGAAATCAGCCGGGGACAGTCGGTGTACAGGGACGCCAAATAAACTCATACTTACCTGGCGCGGGGGGTTTACCGTGATCACCAAGGCGGTCCTCTCAGGGTGAGGCCCTCTCATTGCACTTCGATTGGGTTGACCCCTGCGATTACCCCAAATGTGGGTAACTCGAGCGTATAATTTCTGGTAGTGGGGACCTGCGTTCGCGCTAGTCCCCGAACAATACGAATCAAGTGTAATCACAACACAATCACAACGAGCGACTCGTGAAGCACGGACTTCACACCGCTTGTAATCAGTCAACTATTGTAAAAATTTTAACTTCTAATAGCGAACAAGTTGCTCTCACATTACCGTCATGGTGGGCAGAGGCTTTAGTCGTGTTTGGTCTGCATTCTAGCGGTGTTTTTGCGATGAAACGAGCGTAGGTGAGCTGTGTTTTGATCAGTTGTTGCTAACCGGCGATGAAAGTTCAGTGCGACTGTTTCGTCACTAAAATAGAACAGTGGAATACGCGCGCTGCTTTGCAACCTTCGCGCTTTATTCTAGTGAGTGAAAACATGATCTCGAAAAGCATTTATTTGGACAAGCTTTACGCTATGAATGGCATCTCAGCTTGTATGAGATGTGAGCTGAGTAATGTTCGTGTTCACTCGCGGTGTAAACGCGCGACCAATGCGATAATACTGCGCACTTTCTCTCATAGTATTTTACTGCATTGAGAGACATTTCCTATGCGAGTACTAACGCTCTTACAGGCTTTCACAATCCACTGATCTGATCGCTTGTAATATTATGACTCTACTTGAATCTGCTGAACGTTTGCGAACGTTTACGACCGCGATTTTGATTACAATACGGTCGCTGAGTATGCCTGAATTGTCTATAGATCGAGTTGAGAACGCATACAACTGAGGCATTTCTTTAGCTTAGACAATGATCAACCTGCACTAACTTTTTCTTTATAGTTTAGAAAAAAATGAAAAAGAAATGCCTACAGCACGCGGTATTCCCAGGCGGTCACCCATCCAAGTACTAACCGCGCCCAATCGAGCTTAACTTCGGTGATCGGACGAGAACCGGTGTTTTCTCGATGGTATGGCCGTAGACGAAAGATCTCGGTGATATTTTAGACTTTTATAGCGGTGCGGTGAGAACGTACGCACGCACTAGCGCGGTAAAAATGTCTCATTGCACTCGCAAAGACGGTGTATCAAGCGAATACTGCTCGTACGTGATAGCACTACGTTCATGACTGATCATCACATGTGATCTTAGGAGGCAGAAGGGCCTAAAACCGAGTCCGTCACCCACATGGCGGAGGCCTAGAATGATAAACGCTCCATGTAGTCCGAGCCATATTCTGCATCGCTTCTCGGCCTTTTGGCTAAGATCAAGTGTAGTATCTGTTCTTATCAGCTTAATATCTGATACGCTGCTCATTGAGTAGCTCATATATTAAACTGATTTTTGGAAACTGGCTGTGGAATAAGCGGCTTGCTGCGTCCCAGCCACGGGTTGTCTCGGTATTGCACTATCTCCGAGTACGGCCCCCTTCCCTTTCGGGAAGACACATTTAAGCAACACCTCGAGCATCATTTACGTGCTGTTCATGCGAGCTATAGCGGGAGGGATCAATAAGAGACAGGATCGTCATTAAGACGACGGGTCATAATCACCGCGATGCACCGTTCCCACATGGAGGATGAAATCAGCCGGGGACAGTCGGTGTACAGGGACGCCAAATAAACTCATACTTACCTGACGCGGGAGGTTTACCGTGATCACCAAGGCGGTCCTCTCAGGGTGAGGCCCTCTCATTGCACTTCGATTGGGTTGACCCCTGCGATTACCCCAAATGTGGGTAACTCGAGCGTATAATTTCTGGTAGTGGGGACCTGCGTTCGCGCTAGTCCCCGAACAATACGAATCAAGTGTAATCACAACACAATCACAACGAGCGACTCGTGAAGCACGGACTTCACACCGCTTGTAATCAGTCAACTATTGTAAAAATTTTAACTTCTAATAGCGAACAAGTTGCTCTCACATTACCGTCATGGTGGGCAGAGGCTTTAGTCGTGTTTGGTCTGCATTCTAGCGGTGTTTTTGCGATGAAACGAGCGAAGGTGAGCTGTGTTTTGATCAGTTGTTGCTAACCGGCGATGAAAGTTCAGTGCGACTGTTTCGTCACTAAAATAGAACAGTGGAATACGCGCGCTGCTTTGCAACCTTCGCGCTTTATTCTAGTGAGTGAAAACATGATCTCGAAAAGCATTTATTTGGACAAGCTTTACGCTATGAATGGCATCTCAGCTTGTATGAGATGTGAGCTGAGTAATGTTCGTGTTCACTCGCGGTGTAAACGCGCGACCAATGCGATAATACTGCGCACTTTCTCTCATAGTATTTTACTGCATTGATAGACATTTCCTATGCGAGTACTAACGCTCTTACAGGCTTTCACAATCCACTGATCTGATCGCTTGTAATATTATGACTCTACTTGAATCTGCTGAACGTTTGCGAACGTTTACGACCGCGATTTTGATTACAATACGGTCGCTGAGTATGCCTGAATTGTCTATAGATCGAGTTGAGAACGCATACAACTGAGGCATTTCTTTAGCTTAGACAATGATCAACCTGCACTAACTTTTTCTTTATAGTTTAGAAAAAAATGAAAAAGAAATGCCTACAGCACGCGGTATTCCCAGGCGGTCACCCATCCAAGTACTAACCGCGCCCAATCGAGCTTAACTTCGGTGATCGGACGAGAACCGGTGTTTTCTCGATGGTATGGCCGTAGACGAAAGATCTCGGTGATATTTTAGACTTTTATAGCGGTGCGGTGAGAACGTACGCACGCACTAGCGCGGTAAAAATGTCTCATTGCACTCGCAAAGACGGTGTATCAAGCGAATACTGCTCGTACGTGATAGCACTACGTTCATGACTGATCATCACATGTGATCTTAGGAGGCAGAAGGGCCTAAAACCGAGTCCGTCACCCACATGGCGGAGGCCTAGAATGATAAACGCTCCATGTAGTCCGAGCCATATTCTGCATCGCTTCTCGGCCTTTTGGCTAAGATCAAGTGTAGTATCTGTTCTTATCGACCGAAGACGAGTGTAAGCCTCGGGTTTGAAGGTTAGATAAGAATAGACGAGGGTCTTCTCGTATAAGCGCCCTCGGCGTGGGAAAACCCGGATTACGTAATCACGTAAACACGTGTTTCGTTCTCTGGGAATTTCCACGGTATAACGCTTGATCTAGAGAAACCTGCTAGCACCAGGGCTTAGCAGGACCGCGCCCACAGCTTGGGAACGCCTCTAGAACACGCCCTGACCACGCCCACCAAAATGGTTCCTCCAACAGAAAACGACATGGACACGCCCACGGACACGCCCACGGACACGCCCAAAGCCACGCCCACTGGAAAGACTATGTCTTACAGGGAGGCCGCTTTACAACAGCGAAAACCAACCGTCTTTCGGTCTTTCGCAGCCCTGCGGACAGTACGTCTGCGATACGACAGCACACCAGTCTCTGCGGCGGAGGTCCTGCGCGCCTTCCTGGGGACAGAAAGCGCCGACATTGTCGGCACCGCCCAGGTGGTCTCTGGCCTAGAGGTCACCTTCAAAACCGAGCAGTCAGCTGTTCTCGCTGCCTCTCGAGGCCTCGACGTCGGCGGCCGCCACTACCAACTCGCCCCAGTCTCCGTGCGCAGAACGGCAGTCTCCGTATTTGTGCCTGTTGAGTTCCCGGATGACACCTTCCGCGACTTGATGACCAGATACGGAGACCTACACTCTATTTCGCGGCTTCATCACAAAGAGCCCGACCTGGCTGCTTTCGAAAATGGATGCCGCCTTGTCCTGTACGACAAGTTACTCCGTGACCTGCCAGCCCGCCTAACAACAAACGGAGCCTCTCTGAGCTTCAAATATACTGGGCAACCTCAGAGTTGCCTAAGATGCTCAGAGATAGGCCACGGTGTGAAAGAATGCACCAAACCGCGCCGACGCCCTCATCGCCGTCGTCGAGAAGAACTCACCACCGAACAGGAGCGCATGCAGTGCGCGCAGGAGGAGGAGACACTCCCACCACTATCGCCGGATCTGCCGCTACCGACAGAGACGGCCTCTGACAGCGAAAAGGACCAGGACGAGGCAGCTGCCCCCGCAACAGCGCAAGAGCACACAATCTCCGCGGATTCCCTTATACCAACAGAGTCCTCCCCAAAGACCGGCACCGAGGAACCCTCCCCGAAGACCGGAGAGAAAAGACCACCCGGTCTTCACTTAACGGACTCTCCCCCGCGAAAGGAAAGTCGAGCTGGAAGTCGAGCTGAAAACGAGCGGGCTTTCGTAAAAGATCTCAAATCAGACGCCCGCAGAATCGCTGGAGTGGACTCAAGCTCCCGACTGGACGCACTCGCCCTCTTTCTCCAGCACAAGCACGGTGATTACACGCACCAAAAGCTGCGACTCGCTGGACACGCAGCACAGAGCGAACTCCGCACCCGATGGGAGAACATGAAGGGGGAGCAGCGTGCTAAACAGCTGTTTGACAAGCTCTACCGCCAACATTTCCAACACCTCTACGAGGGTAAAGATGTGCATCATTAATCTTAACCTCATGGTTATGTTAACCTATATTTGTTTCACAATGGCGTTCTCGGTTTGCACGATTAACGTCAATGGCATCCACGAGGCGCCTAAACGTGAAAAAGTTTTTAGTGCGCTTCGCAGCATGAACTGCGATGTTGCGTTCGTGCAGGAGACCCACATTTCAACTGCCACGGAAGAGCAGCATTGGGAAAAGGAGTGGGGGGGACCGGCTTATTGGAGCTGTGGGTCTCCTCACGCGCGTGGCGTCGGAGTGCTGTTTAAGCCGTCCTTTAATTTCAAGTTTGTGAGCCTCAAACGGGATACTGAGGGCAGGTTCCTCAGCGTCCTCATTGAGGTTAACAAAACTCACTTCTCTTTGAACAACCTTTATGCTCCGAATCTCCCGGCAGAGAGAGTCGCCTTTTACGGAAATCTTTGGCGGCTCTCTCACCCGGGGGTACCCGCCATCATCGGAGGCGATTTTAATTGTGTAAGTAACTTAGCCCTAGATAAATGGGGGGGTAGCGCGCTAAGCGGTACATTAGGATACCCTGCTTTACATACCTTCCTTGAACGGTTCCGGGTCTTAGACCTCTATCGATCGTACTCACCATCGGGTACGGCAGTAACTTACATCACGCCTGATCGCAGGGTAGGAACACGGATCGATCGTATCTACGCCCCGGAACCTTTCATGCAGGGGGGGTCTTGTACTGTCAGGCCATTCCCTTTCTCAGACCACGCAGCCGTACATGCGCGCCTCACAATCCCCGACATCGAGCCAGCAGGGCGAGGTGTATGGAAATTTAATGTCTCGGTCCTGCAGAACGAGGACTTTCGCAAAAGCGTTCGCGCCTTCTGGCCCTCGTGGCAGCAGAAACGACCCCAGTTCCCAGACCGCCGGGTCTGGTGGGATTTGGGAAAATTTCACCTAAAGCGTCTTGCGATAGCCGCGTCGGTGCGTCTTTCCAAAGAAAAGCGACACCACATTGCCGCCCTAGAGAGGGAATACCAACGCCTAAACACGCGCGATGCTGACGTCTCTCGCCTCCGTGCTATAAAGCAGGAGCTAGAAGACGCACAGACCCGCGTGCTAGAAGGGGTTAAAGTCCGCTCTAGAGCACAATGGCTTGAGGAAGGGGAAAAACCCACCCGGTATTTCTTCGGCCTAGAGAGCAACAATCGCACCAAACACAGCATCACCGAGCTTCACACCTCCAGCGGCCGTACAGCCTCAAACACCTCAGACATCTTGGCTGCGGTGCGCGAGTTTTACACCACGCTTTACACCGCTGAAACAACAGACCCTGAGGCTCAGGATTCCTTGCTCTCTAGGCTGGACGCTCGCCTTTCCGAGGAGGAGAGGTCTTCACTTGAATCCCCTTTATCTGAGGCTGATTGCCGTGAGGCCCTCACCCAGATGAAGAGGAACAAGACCCCCGGAGACGACGGTCTCCCAGCCGAGTTCTATCTCCGCTTCTGGGATTTAGTAGGGTGTGATCTGGTGGATACTTTAAATAGTGGATACGATCATACCCACCTCTCTGAATCCCAGACGCGGAGCATACTCTCGTTGCTCTTTAAAAAGGGAGATAGGCTTCTCCTCAAGAACTGGCGCCCAATCTCACTACTTAACGTAGATTACAAGATTGGCGCAAAAGCACTGGCAAACAGGCTGAAACCCGTACTCGCGTCAGTTCTTTCTCCTGATCAGACATGCGGGGTGCCGGGACGAAGCATCTTCGAGAACAACTTCCTAATCAGGGATATTCTCGACTATGCCGAAACTAAACGACTTCCCGGTGCCCTCATTGCACTTGATCAGGAAAAAGCTTTTGATAGAGTGGACAGATATTTTCTCGATCGCGTTCTCGAGAAAATGAATTTCGGGCCTGTTTTTAGGCGCTGGATTAAGACTCTGTACAACGGCAGTAAAGCCTCGGTATGTAATAACGGCTGGCTCACGAGCTTCTTCCCCCTACAGCGCGGCGTCCGCCAAGGTTGCCCCCTTAGCCCCATGCTCTACTGCCTTTGTGCAGAGGTTCTGGGGAACGCGATCAGGAAAGACCCTCAGGTCACTGGTCTTCATCTTCCCCAGTCAAAAGCGACGGTTAAAACAACTCAGTACGCCGACGACACGACCCTCCTGCTGCGAGACTCTTACTCTATACGCAGGGCTTTCGCGCTAATTGGTACATACGAACGCGCTTCCGGAGCAAAGCTCAATGCCACGAAATCCGAAGGTCTCTGGATCGGTTCCTCTCGAGGATCTGACCAGACTCCGGTGGATATTAAGTGGCAGAGAGACAAGCTCCATATCCTTGGAATCTGGCACGGGTTTGGAGACCTGACCGAGTTTAACTGGGCACCTCGCGTAGAAAAACTCGAAAAAACCCTCACCTTGTGGCGCAGCCGGACTCTATCCCTGAAGGGCAAAGTTCTAATAACCAATGTACTCGGGATGAGCAAACTCTGGTACACAGCCAGTGTGCTAAGAATGCCCCCTCCTGTAGCCACAAAGGTGAACAAACTTGTCTGGGATTTTGTCTGGTCTGGTAAGACCCCCCAGGTTAGCAGAGAAAAGTGCGTGCAACCGCGAGAAAAGGGAGGCCTGGCGGCCATCCACATTCAGTCAAAGGTGAAATCCCTGCAGCTGAAATGGATTGCACAAGTGGCTAACCCTGACAATAACGCTCCATGGGCAAACCTAGCGCGCTATTGGACTAGCCGCAAGCTCGGTATCCGTAAGGAGTGGAATTGGCTGAAAGGCAATTCCGCCCCGGTCGCGGCGCCTGGAAAACGACCCAGGGTCTATGACGATCTCCTCCAGGCCATGGCGGAGATCAAGCCTTGGCTAGCTTCCGCTCCCCTCCGAGCGCTGAAGGTTAAAAACATCTACTCGGAGTTTGTAGCACTCCTCCCTAATCCAAGCAAAGCTCAACAGACGTGGGAAGACAGACTGCGACTGCCAGGGATTCCCTGGTTCTCAGTCTGGCGGAACACATACGGCGGGCTGAGCACGAATTGGGAGAGCGACCTGCTGTGGAAGATCCGCCACCGCGTGGTTCGCACAGCGAGTTTCCTCACCAGCCACATGCACTGCACGTTTTCGCCGAAATGCCACCGCTGTGGCAGGACCGAGACATTAAAGCACGTGTTTTTATCTTGCGACTTTGCGACGCGGGTTTGGGACTGGGCATTTCCTATAGCTGAGCGGATTAACGCTACTCCCCTAACCCGTAATGTTAACACTGTCATCCTTACTCTTGGACTATCCACAGCTAAGGGTGACAAGAGCAAAACTAACTTAGTGGTGTACATCTTTAAACTCATACTATGGTGTCTGTGGACTGCAAGGAACACTTCTCTATTCGAGAAGAGACAAGCAGAAATAGTCAGTGTAGCTAAATATAAGATCAGAGAGAGGATAGAGAGGGACGCGGCCGTCCTCGGACCTCTTGCCGCGTATAGCCGCTGGGGCATCAATGATGTCCTCTGCTGCTGGCGGGGCGAGGCCCTCTCTGTCCTCGTATAGCACACAATAAAACCGGGCAACCCAGGGCAACTCGCCCCGGGCCCCATCGCATTACTTCTCCTTCCCTTGCCTATCGCTGTCCACTTAATTGTGCGCATGGCGATCTGGCTACCCCCCTCTTTTCCACCACTGTCCACTTAATTGTAAGCACGGTGGCTGGAGAAACATCAATACCCCCTCCGCCCCTCACTGTCCTCCCACCTGTGGAAACAGCGAGGAGGCCAACATGTATCCAATGTACAACTCCAAATATATAATGCCATAAGCGGTGAAATAAACCGCGTGAACAATGGGAGGAGCGAGGCTTCCGGGGGGATTAACGCCTCTGTCGTGCAAGAGCCGGAGAGGCGGATTTCTCCCGGGATCCCTCTCTTCTCTAAAACTACACATTATCGATATTG
>NC_064041.1:12404450-12431950 GCF_932526225.1 Nematostella vectensis | reverse complement strand
ATTCTAGCGGTGTTTTTGCGATGAAACGAGCGAAGGTGAGCTGTGTTTTGATCAGTTGTTGCTAACCGGCGATGAAAGTTCAGTGCGACTGTTT
Source organism: Nematostella vectensis (assembly GCF_932526225.1). Lineage (NCBI taxonomy): Eukaryota > Metazoa > Cnidaria > Anthozoa > Actiniaria > Edwardsiidae > Nematostella > Nematostella vectensis. The sequence continues at coordinate 12,431,856 of NC_064041.1, read as the reverse complement.
CGTCACTAAAATAGAACAGTGGAATACGCGCGCTGCTTTGCAACCTTCGCGCTTTATTCTAGTGAGTGAAAACATGATCTCGAAAAGCATTTATTTGGACAAGCTTTACGCTATGAATGGCATCTCAGCTTGTATGAGATGTGAGCTGAGTAATGTTCGTGTTCACTCGCGGTGTAAACGCGCGACCAATGCGATAATACTGCGCACTTTCTCTCATAGTATTTTACTGCATTGAGAGACATTTCCTATGCGAGTACTAACGCTCTTACAGGCTTTCACAATCCACTGATCTGATCGCTTGTAATATTATGACTCTACTTGAATCTGCTGAACGTTTGCGAACGTTTACGACCGCGATTTTGATTACAATACGGTCGCTGAGTATGCCTGAATTGTCTATAGATCGAGTTGAGAACGCATACAACTGAGGCATTTCTTTAGCTTAGACAATGATCAACCTGCACTAACTTTTTCTTTATAGTTTAGAAAAAAATGAAAAAGAAATGCCTACAGCACGCGGTATTCCCAGGCGGTCACCCATCCAAGTACTAACCGCGCCCAATCGAGCTTAACTTCGGTGATCGGACGAGAACCGGTGTTTTCTCGATGGTATGGCCGTAGACGAAAGATCTCGGTGATATTTTAGACTTTTATAGCGGTGCGGTGAGAACGTACGCACGCACTAGCGCGGTAAAAATGTCTCATTGCACTCGCAAAGACGGTGTATCAAGCGAATACTGCTCGTACGTGATAGCACTACGTTCATGACTGATCATCACATGTGATCTTAGGAGGCAGAAGGGCCTAAAACCGAGTCCGTCACCCACATGGCGGAGGCCTAGAATGATAAACGCTCCATGTAGTCCGAGCCATATTCTGCATCGCTTCTCGGCCTTTTGGCTAAGATCAAGTGTAGTATCTGTTCTTATCAGCTTAATATCTGATACGCTGCTCATTGAGTAGCTCATATATTAAACTGATTTTTGGAAACTGGCTGTGGAATAAGCGGCTTGCTGCGTCCCAGCCACGGGTTGTCTCGGTATTGCACTACCTCCGAGTACGGCCCCCTTCCCTTTCGGGAAGACACATTTAAGCAACACCTCGAGCATCATTTACGTGCTGTTCATGCGAGCTATAGCGGGAGGGATCAATAAGAGACAGGATCGTCATTAAGACGACGGGTCATAATCACCGCGATGCACCGTTCCCACATGGAGGATGAAATCAGCCGGGGACAGTCGGTGTACAGGGACGCCAAATAAACTCATACTTACCTGACGCGGGAGGTTTACCGTGATCACCAAGGCGGTCCTCTCAGGGTGAGGCCCTCTCATTGCACTTCGATTGGGTTGACCCCTGCGATTACCCCAAATGTGGGTAACTCGAGCGTATAATTTCTGGTAGTGGGGACCTGCGTTCGCGCTAGTCCCCGAACAATACGAATCAAGTGTAATCACAACACAATCACAACGAGCGACTCGTGAAGCACGGACTTCACACCGCTTGTAATCAGTCAACTATTGTAAAAATTTTAACTTCTAATAGCGAACAAGTTGCTCTCACATTACCGTCATGGTGGGCAGAGGCTTTAGTCGTGTTTGGTCTGCATTCTAGCGGTGTTTTTGCGATGAAACGAGCGAAGGTGAGCTGTGTTTTGATCAGTTGTTGCTAACCGGCGATGAAAGTTCAGTGCGACTGTTTCGTCACTAAAATAGAACAGTGGAATACGCGCGCTGCTTTGCAACCTTCGCGCTTTATTCTAGTGAGTGAAAACATGATCTCGAAAAGCATTTATTTGGACAAGCTTTACGCTATGAATGGCATCTCAGCTTGTATGAGATGTGAGCTGAGTAATGTTCGTGTTCACTCGCGGTGTAAACGCGCGACCAATGCGATAATACTGCGCACTTTCTCTCATAGTATTTTACTGCATTGAGAGACATTTCCTATGCGAGTACTAACGCTCTTACAGGCTTTCACAATCCACTGATCTGATCGCTTGTAATATTATGACTCTACTTGAATCTGCTGAACGTTTGCGAACGTTTACGACCGCGATTTTGATTACAATACGGTCGCTGAGTATGCCTGAATTGTCTATAGATCGAGTTGAGAACGCATACAACTGAGGCATTTCTTTAGCTTAGACAATGATCAACCTGCACTAACTTTTTCTTTATAGTTTAGAAAAAAATGAAAAAGAAATGCCTACAGCACGCGGTATTCCCAGGCGGTCACCCATCCAAGTACTAACCGCGCCCAATCGAGCTTAACTTCGGTGATCGGACGAGAACCGGTGTTTTCTCGATGGTATGGCCGTAGACGAAAGATCTCGGTGATATTTTAGACTTTTATAGCGGTGCGGTGAGAACGTACGCACGCACTAGCGCGGTAAAAATGTCTCATTGCACTCGCAAAGACGGTGTATCAAGCGAATACTGCTCGTACGTGATAGCACTACGTTCATGACTGATCATCACATGTGATCTTAGGAGGCAGAAGGGCCTAAAACCGAGTCCGTCACCCACATGGCGGAGGCCTAGAATGATAAACGCTCCATGTAGTCCGAGCCATATTCTGCATCGCTTCTCGGCCTTTTGGCTAAGATCAAGTGTAGTATCTGTTCTTATCTTGTGGAAGATCCGCCACCGCGTGGTTCGCACAGCGAGTTTCCTCACCAGCCACATGCACTGCACGTTTTCGCCGAAATGCCACCGCTGTGGCAGGACCGAGACATTAAAGCACGTGTTTTTATCTTGCGACTTTGCGACGCGGGTTTGGGACTGGGCATTTCCTATAGCTGAGCGGATTAACGCTACTCCCCTAACCCGTAATGTTAACACTGTCATCCTTACTCTTGGACTATCCACAGCTAAGGGTGACAAGAGCAAAACTAACTTAGTGGTGTACATCTTTAAACTCATACTATGGTGTCTGTGGACTGCAAGGAACACTTCTCTATTCGAGAAGAGACAAGCAGAAATAGTCAGTGTAGCTAAATATAAGATCAGAGAGAGGATAGAGAGGGACGCGGCCGTCCTCGGACCTCTTGCCGCGTATAGCCGCTGGGGCATCAATGATGTCCTCTGCTGCTGGCGGGGCGAGGCCCTCTCTGTCCTCGTATAGCACACAATAAAACCGGGCAACCCAGGGCAACTCGCCCCGGGCCCCATCGCATTACTTCTCCTTCCCTTGCCTATCGCTGTCCACTTAATTGTGCGCATGGCGATCTGGCTACCCCCCTCTTTTCCACCACTGTCCACTTAATTGTAAGCACGGTGGCTGGAGAAACACCAATACCCCCTCCGCCCCTCACTGTCCTCCCACCTGTGGAAACAGCGAGGAGGCCAACATGTATCCAATGTACAACTCCAAATATATAATGCCATAAGCGGTGAAATAAACCGCGTGAACAATGGGAGGAGCGAGGCTTCCGGGGGGATTAACGCCTCTGTCGTGCAAGGGCCGGAGAGGCGGATTTCTCCCGGGATCCCTCTCTCCTCTAAAACTACACATTATCGATATTGTCAAAACAAACCATTGTAATCAAGATTAGATATAGTCCTCAACTGGATTTAAAGATTGTATAATAGATTTGATTTATTGTAAATAAACTATTCAAATACAAAAAAAAAAAGTATCTGTTCTTATCAGTTTAATATCTGATACGCTGCTCATTGAGTAGCTCATATATTAAACTGATTTTTGGAAACTGGCTGTGGAATAAGCGGCTTGCTGCGTCCCAGCCACGGGTTGTCTCGGTATTGCACTACCTCCGAGTACGGCCCCCTTCCCTTTCGGGAAGACACATTTAAGCAACACCTCGAGCATCATTTACGTGCTGTTCATGCGAGCTATAGCGGGAGGGATCAATAAGAGACAGGATCGTCATTAAGACGACGGGTCATAATCACCGCGATGCACCGTTCCCACATGGAGGATGAAATCAGCCGGGGACAGTCGGTGTACAGGGACGCCAAATAAACTCATACTTACCTGACGCGGGAGGTTTACCGTGATCACCAAGGCGGTCCTCTCAGGGTGAGGCCCTCTCATTGCACTTCGATTGGGTTGACCCCTGCGATTACCCCAAATGTGGGTAACTCGAGCGTATAATTTCTGGTAGTGGGGACCTGCGTTCGCGCTAGTCCCCGAACAATACGAATCAAGTGTAATCACAACACAATCACAACGAGCGACTCGTGAAGCACGGACTTCACACCGCTTGTAATCAGTCAACTATTGTAAAAATTTTAACTTCTAATAGCGAACAAGTTGCTCTCACATTACCGTCATGGTGGGCAAAGGCTTTAGTCGTGTTTGGTCTGCATTCTAGCGGTGTTTTTGCGATGAAACGAGCGAAGGTGAGCTGTGTTTTGATCAGTTGTTGCTAACCGGCGATGAAAGTTCAGTGCGACTGTTTCGTCACTAAAATAGAACAGTGGAATACGCGCGCTGCTTTGCAACCTTCGCGCTTTATTCTAGTGAGTGAAAACATGATCTCGAAAAGCATTTATTTGGACAAGCTTTACGCTATGAATGGCATCTCAGCTTGTATGAGATGTGAGCTGAGTAATGTTCGTGTTCACTCGCGGTGTAAACGCGCGACCAATGCGATAATACTGCGCACTTTCTCTCATAGTATTTTACTGCATTGAGAGACATTTCCTATGCGAGTACTAACGCTCTTACAGGCTTTCACAATCCACTGATCTGATCGCTTGTAATATTATGACTCTACTTGAATCTGCTGAACGTTTGCGAACGTTTACGACCGCGATTTTGATTACAATACGGTCGCTGAGTATGCCTGAATTGTCTATAGATCGAGTTGAGAACGCATACAACTGAGGCATTTCTTTAGCTTAGACAATGATCAACCTGCACTAACTTTTTCTTTATAGTTTAGAAAAAAATGAAAAAGAAATGCCTACAGCACGCGGTATTCCCAGGCGGTCACCCATCCAAGTACTAACCGCGCCCAATCGAGCTTAACTTCGGTGATCGGACGAGAACCGGTGTTTTCTCGATGGTATGGCCGTAGACGAAAGATCTCGGTGATATTTTAGACTTTTATAGCGGTGCGGTGAGAACGTACGCACGCACTAGCGCGGTAAAAATGTCTCATTGCACTCGCAAAGACGGTGTATCAAGCGAATACTGCTCTTACGTGATAGCACTACGTTCATGACTGATCATCACATGTGATCTTAGGAGGCAGAAGGGCCTAAAACCGAGTCCGTCACCCACATGGCGGAGGCCTAGAATGATAAACGCTCCATGTAGTCCGAGCCATATTCTGCATCGCTTCTCGGCCTTTTGGCTAAGATCAAGTGTAGTATCTGTTCTTATCAGCTTAATATCTGATACGCTGCTCATTGAGTAGCTCATATATTAAACTGATTTTTGGAAACTGGCTGTGGAATAAGCGGCTTGCTGCGTCCCAGCCACGGGTTGTCTCGGTATTGCACTACCTCCGAGTACGGCCCCCTTCCCTTTCGGGAAGACACATTTAAGCAACACCTCGAGCATCATTTACGTGCTGTTCATGCGAGCTATAGCGGGAGGGATCAATAAGAGACAGGATCGTCATTAAGACGACGGGTCATAATCACCGCGATGCACCGTTCCCACATGGAGGATGAAATCAGCCGGGGACAGTCGGTGTACAGGGACGCCAAATAAACTCATACTTACCTGACGCGGGAGGTTTACCGTGATCACCAAGGCGGTCCTCTCAGGGTGAGGCCCTCTCATTGCACTTCGATTGGGTTGACCCCTGCGATTACCCCAAATGTGGGTAACTCGAGCGTATAATTTCTGGTAGTGGGGACCTGCGTTCGCGCTAGTCCCCGAACAATACGAATCAAGTGTAATCACAACACAATCACAACGAGCGACTCGTGAAGCACGGACTTCACACCGCTTGTAATCAGTCAACTATTGTAAAAATTTTAACTTCTAATAGCGAACAAGTTGCTCTCACATTACCGTCATGGTGGGCAGAGGCTTTAGTCGTGTTTGGTCTGCATTCTAGCGGTGTTTTTGCGATGAAACGAGCGAAGGTGAGCTGTGTTTTGATCAGTTGTTGCTAACCGGCGATGAAAGTTCAGTGCGACTGTTTCGTCACTAAAATAGAACAGTGGAATACGCGCGCTGCTTTGCAACCTTCGCGCTTTATTCTAGTGAGTGAAAACATGATCTCGAAAAGCATTTATTTGGACAAGCTTTACGCTATGAATGGCATCTCAGCTTGTATGAGATGTGAGCTGAGTAATGTTCGTGTTCACTCGCGGTGTAAACGCGCGACCAATGCGATAATACTGCGCACTTTCTCTCATAGTATTTTACTGCATTGAGAGACATTTCCTATGCGAGTACTAACGCTCTTACAGGCTTTCACAATCCACTGATCTGATCGCTTGTAATATTATGACTCTACTTGAATCTGCTGAACGTTTGCGAACGTTTACGACCGCGATTTTGATTACAATACGGTCGCTGAGTATGCCTGAATTGTCTATAGATCGAGTTGAGAACGCATACAACTGAGGCATTTCTTTAGCTTAGACAATGATCAACCTGCACTAACTTTTTCTTTATAGTTTAGAAAAAAATGAAAAAGAAATGCCTACAGCACGCGGTATTCCCAGGCGGTCACCCATCCAAGTACTAACCGCGCCCAATCGAGCTTAACTTCGGTGATCGGACGAGAACCGGTGTTTTCTCGATGGTATGGCCGTAGACGAAAGATCTCGGTGATATTTTAGACTTTTATAGCGGTGCGGTGAGAACGTACGCACGCACTAGCGCGGTAAAAATGTCTCATTGCACTCGCAAAGACGGTGTATCAAGCGAATACTGCTCGTACGTGATAGCACTACGTTCATGACTGATCATCACATGTGATCTTAGGAGGCAGAAGGGCCTAAAACCGAGTCCGTCACCCACATGGCGGAGGCCTAGAATGATAAACGCTCCATGTAGTCCGAGCCATATTCTGCATCGCTTCTCGGCCTTTTGGCTAAGATCAAGTGTAGTATCTGTTCTTATCTTGTGGAAGATCCGCCACCGCGTGGTTCGCACAGCGAGTTTCCTCACCAGCCACATGCACTGCACGTTTTCGCCGAAATGCCACCGCTGTGGCAGGACCGAGACATTAAAGCACGTGTTTTTATCTTGCGACTTTGCGACGCGGGTTTGGGACTGGGCATTTCCTATAGCTGAGCGGATTAACGCTACTCCCCTAACCCGTAATGTTAACACTGTCATCCTTACTCTTGGACTATCCACAGCTAAGGGTGACAAGAGCAAAACTAACTTAGTGGTGTACATCTTTAAACTCATACTATGGTGTCTGTGGACTGCAAGGAACACTTCTCTATTCGAGAAGAGACAAGCAGAAATAGTCAGTGTAGCTAAATATAAGATCAGAGAGAGGATAGAGAGGGACGCGGCCGTCCTCGGACCTCTTGCCGCGTATAGCCGCTGGGGCATCAATGATGTCCTCTGCTGCTGGCGGGGCGAGGCCCTCTCTGTCCTCGTATAGCACACAATAAAACCGGGCAACCCAGGGCAACTCGCCCCGGGCCCCATCGCATTACTTCTCCTTCCCTTGCCTATCGCTGTCCACTTAATTGTGCGCATGGCGATCTGGCTACCCCCCTCTTTTCCACCACTGTCCACTTAATTGTAAGCACGGTGGCTGGAGAAACACCAATACCCCCTCCGCCCCTCACTGTCCTCCCACCTGTGGAAACAGCGAGGAGGCCAACATGTATCCAATGTACAACTCCAAATATATAATGCCATAAGCGGTGAAATAAACCGCGTGAACAATGGGAGGAGCGAGGCTTCCGGGGGGATTAACGCCTCTGTCGTGCAAGGGCCGGAGAGGCGGATTTCTCCCGGGATCCCTCTCTCCTCTAAAACTACACATTATCGATATTGTCAAAACAAACCATTGTAATCAAGATTAGATATAGTCCTCAACTGGATTTAAAGATTGTATAATAGATTTGATTTATTGTAAATAAACTATTCAAATACAAAAAAAAAAAGTATCTGTTCTTATCAGTTTAATATCTGATACGCTGCTCATTGAGTAGCTCATATATTAAACTGATTTTTGGAAACTGGCTGTGGAATAAGCGGCTTGCTGCGTCCCAGCCACGGGTTGTCTCGGTATTGCACTACCTCCGAGTACGGCCCCCTTCCCTTTCGGGAAGACACATTTAAGCAACACCTCGAGCATCATTTACGTGCTGTTCATGCGAGCTATAGCGGGAGGGATCAATAAGAGACAGGATCGTCATTAAGACGACGGGTCATAATCACCGCGATGCACCGTTCCCACATGGAGGATGAAATCAGCCGGGGACAGTCGGTGTACAGGGACGCCAAATAAACTCATACTTACCTGACGCGGGAGGTTTACCGTGATCACCAAGGCGGTCCTCTCAGGGTGAGGCCCTCTCATTGCACTTCGATTGGGTTGACCCCTGCGATTACCCCAAATGTGGGTAACTCGAGCGTATAATTTCTGGTAGTGGGGACCTGCGTTCGCGCTAGTCCCCGAACAATACGAATCAAGTGTAATCACAACACAATCACAACGAGCGACTCGTGAAGCACGGACTTCACACCGCTTGTAATCAGTCAACTATTGTAAAAATTTTAACTTCTAATAGCGAACAAGTTGCTCTCACATTACCGTCATGGTGGGCAAAGGCTTTAGTCGTGTTTGGTCTGCATTCTAGCGGTGTTTTTGCGATGAAACGAGCGAAGGTGAGCTGTGTTTTGATCAGTTGTTGCTAACCGGCGATGAAAGTTCAGTGCGACTGTTTCGTCACTAAAATAGAACAGTGGAATACGCGCGCTGCTTTGCAACCTTCGCGCTTTATTCTAGTGAGTGAAAACATGATCTCGAAAAGCATTTATTTGGACAAGCTTTACGCTATGAATGGCATCTCAGCTTGTATGAGATGTGAGCTGAGTAATGTTCGTGTTCACTCGCGGTGTAAACGCGCGACCAATGCGATAATACTGCGCACTTTCTCTCATAGTATTTTACTGCATTGAGAGACATTTCCTATGCGAGTACTAACGCTCTTACAGGCTTTCACAATCCACTGATCTGATCGCTTGTAATATTATGACTCTACTTGAATCTGCTGAACGTTTGCGAACGTTTACGACCGCGATTTTGATTACAATACGGTCGCTGAGTATGCCTGAATTGTCTATAGATCGAGTTGAGAACGCATACAACTGAGGCATTTCTTTAGCTTAGACAATGATCAACCTGCACTAACTTTTTCTTTATAGTTTAGAAAAAAATGAAAAAGAAATGCCTACAGCACGCGGTATTCCCAGGCGGTCACCCATCCAAGTACTAACCGCGCCCAATCGAGCTTAACTTCGGTGATCGGACGAGAACCGGTGTTTTCTCGATGGTATGGCCGTAGACGAAAGATCTCGGTGATATTTTAGACTTTTATAGCGGTGCGGTGAGAACGTACGCACGCACTAGCGCGGTAAAAATGTCTCATTGCACTCGCAAAGACGGTGTATCAAGCGAATACTGCTCTTACGTGATAGCACTACGTTCATGACTGATCATCACATGTGATCTTAGGAGGCAGAAGGGCCTAAAACCGAGTCCGTCACCCACATGGCGGAGGCCTAGAATGATAAACGCTCCATGTAGTCCGAGCCATATTCTGCATCGCTTCTCGGCCTTTTGGCTAAGATCAAGTGTAGTATCTGTTCTTATCAGCTTAATATCTGATACGCTGCTCATTGAGTAGCTCATATATTAAACTGATTTTTGGAAACTGGCTGTGGAATAAGCGGCTTGCTGCGTCCCAGCCACGGGTTGTCTCGGTATTGCACTACCTCCGAGTACGGCCCCCTTCCCTTTCGGGAAGACACATTTAAGCAACACCTCGAGCATCATTTACGTGCTGTTCATGCGAGCTATAGCGGGAGGGATCAATAAGAGACAGGATCGTCATTAAGACGACGGGTCATAATCACCGCGATGCACCGTTCCCACATGGAGGATGAAATCAGCCGGGGACAGTCGGTGTACAGGGACGCCAAATAAACTCATACTTACCTGACGCGGGAGGTTTACCGTGATCACCAAGGCGGTCCTCTCAGGGTGAGGCCCTCTCATTGCACTTCGATTGGGTTGACCCCTGCGATTACCCCAAATGTGGGTAACTCGAGCGTATAATTTCTGGTAGTGGGGACCTGCGTTCGCGCTAGTCCCCGAACAATACGAATCAAGTGTAATCACAACACAATCACAACGAGCGACTCGTGAAGCACGGACTTCACACCGCTTGTAATCAGTCAACTATTGTAAAAATTTTAACTTCTAATAGCGAACAAGTTGCTCTCACATTACCGTCATGGTGGGCAGAGGCTTTAGTCGTGTTTGGTCTGCATTCTAGCGGTGTTTTTGCGATGAAACGAGCGAAGGTGAGCTGTGTTTTGATCAGTTGTTGCTAACCGGCGATGAAAGTTCAGTGCGACTGTTTCGTCACTAAAATAGAACAGTGGAATACGCGCGCTGCTTTGCAACCTTCGCGCTTTATTCTAGTGAGTGAAAACATGATCTCGAAAAGCATTTATTTGGACAAGCTTTACGCTATGAATGGCATCTCAGCTTGTATGAGATGTGAGCTGAGTAATGTTCGTGTTCACTCGCGGTGTAAACGCGCGACCAATGCGATAATACTGCGCACTTTCTCTCATAGTATTTTACTGCATTGAGAGACATTTCCTATGCGAGTACTAACGCTCTTACAGGCTTTCACAATCCACTGATCTGATCGCTTGTAATATTATGACTCTACTTGAATCTGCTGAACGTTTGCGAACGTTTACGACCGCGATTTTGATTACAATACGGTCGCTGAGTATGCCTGAATTGTCTATAGATCGAGTTGAGAACGCATACAACTGAGGCATTTCTTTAGCTTAGACAATGATCAACCTGCACTAACTTTTTCTTTATAGTTTAGAAAAAAATGAAAAAGAAATGCCTACAGCACGCGGTATTCCCAGGCGGTCACCCATCCAAGTACTAACCGCGCCCAATCGAGCTTAACTTCGGTGATCGGACGAGAACCGGTGTTTTCTCGATGGTATGGCCGTAGACGAAAGATCTCGGTGATATTTTAGACTTTTATAGCGGTGCGGTGAGAACGTACGCACGCACTAGCGCGGTAAAAATGTCTCATTGCACTCGCAAAGACGGTGTATCAAGCGAATACTGCTCTTACGTGATAGCACTACGTTCATGACTGATCATCACATGTGATCTTAGGAGGCAGAAGGGCCTAAAACCGAGTCCGTCACCCACATGGCGGAGGCCTAGAATGATAAACGCTCCATGTAGTCCGAGCCATATTCTGCATCGCTTCTCGGCCTTTTGGCTAAGATCAAGTGTAGTATCTGTTCTTATCAGCTTAATATCTGATACGCTGCTCATTGAGTAGCTCATATATTAAACTGATTTTTGGAAACTGGCTGTGGAATAAGCGGCTTGCTGCGTCCCAGCCACGGGTTGTCTCGGTATTGCACTACCTCCGAGTACGGCCCCCTTCCCTTTCGGGAAGACACATTTAAGCAACACCTCGAGCATCATTTACGTGCTGTTCATGCGAGCTATAGCGGGAGGGATCAATAAGAGACAGGATCGTCATTAAGACGACGGGTCATAATCACCGCGATGCACCGTTCCCACATGGAGGATGAAATCAGCCGGGGACAGTCGGTGTACAGGGACGCCAAATAAACTCATACTTACCTGACGCGGGAGGTTTACCGTGATCACCAAGGCGGTCCTCTCAGGGTGAGGCCCTCTCATTGCACTTCGATTGGGTTGACCCCTGCGATTACCCCAAATGTGGGTAACTCGAGCGTATAATTTCTGGTAGTGGGGACCTGCGTTCGCGCTAGTCCCCGAACAATACGAATCAAGTGTAATCACAACACAATCACAACGAGCGACTCGTGAAGCACGGACTTCACACCGCTTGTAATCAGTCAACTATTGTAAAAATTTTAACTTCTAATAGCGAACAAGTTGCTCTCACATTACCGTCATGGTGGGCAGAGGCTTTAGTCGTGTTTGGTCTGCATTCTAGCGGTGTTTTTGCGATGAAACGAGCGAAGGTGAGCTGTGTTTTGATCAGTTGTTGCTAACCGGCGATGAAAGTTCAGTGCGACTGTTTCGTCACTAAAATAGAACAGTGGAATACGCGCGCTGCTTTGCAACCTTCGCGCTTTATTCTAGTGAGTGAAAACATGATCTCGAAAAGCATTTATTTGGACAAGCTTTACGCTATGAATGGCATCTCAGCTTGTATGAGATGTGAGCTGAGTAATGTTCGTGTTCACTCGCGGTGTAAACGCGCGACCAATGCGATAATACTGCGCACTTTCTCTCATAGTATTTTACTGCATTGAGAGACATTTCCTATGCGAGTACTAACGCTCTTACAGGCTTTCACAATCCACTGATCTGATCGCTTGTAATATTATGACTCTACTTGAATCTGCTGAACGTTTGCGAACGTTTACGACCGCGATTTTGATTACAATACGGTCGCTGAGTATGCCTGAATTGTCTATAGATCGAGTTGAGAACGCATACAACTGAGGCATTTCTTTAGCTTAGACAATGATCAACCTGCACTAACTTTTTCTTTATAGTTTAGAAAAAAATGAAAAAGAAATGCCTACAGCACGCGGTATTCCCAGGCGGTCACCCATCCAAGTACTAACCGCGCCCAATCGAGCTTAACTTCGGTGATCGGACGAGAACCGGTGTTTTCTCGATGGTATGGCCGTAGACGAAAGATCTCGGTGATATTTTAGACTTTTATAGCGGTGCGGTGAGAACGTACGCACGCACTAGCGCGGTAAAAATGTCTCATTGCACTCGCAAAGACGGTGTATCAAGCGAATACTGCTCGTACGTGATAGCACTACGTTCATGACTGATCATCACATGTGATCTTAGGAGGCAGAAGGGCCTAAAACCGAGTCCGTCACCCACATGGCGGAGGCCTAGAATGATAAACGCTCCATGTAGTCCGAGCCATATTCTGCATCGCTTCTCGGCCTTTTGGCTAAGATCAAGTGTAGTATCTGTTCTTATCAGCTTAATATCTGATACGCTGCTCATTGAGTAGCTCATATATTAAACTGATTTTTGGAAACTGGCTGTGGAATAAGCGGCTTGCTGCGTCCCAGCCACGGGTTGTCTCGGTATTGCACTACCTCCGAGTACGGCCCCCTTCCCTTTCGGGAAGACACATTTAAGCAACACCTCGAGCATCATTTACGTGCTGTTCATGCGAGCTATAGCGGGAGGGATCAATAAGAGACAGGATCGTCATTAAGACGACGGGTCATAATCACCGCGATGCACCGTTCCCACATGGAGGATGAAATCAGCCGGGGACAGTCGGTGTACAGGGACGCCAAATAAACTCATACTTACCTGACGCGGGAGGTTTACCGTGATCACCAAGGCGGTCCTCTCAGGGTGAGGCCCTCTCATTGCACTTCGATTGGGTTGACCCCTGCGATTACCCCAAATGTGGGTAACTCGAGCGTATAATTTCTGGTAGTGGGGACCTGCGTTCGCGCTAGTCCCCGAACAATACGAATCAAGTGTAATCACAACACAATCACAACGAGCGACTCGTGAAGCACGGACTTCACACCGCTTGTAATCAGTCAACTATTGTAAAAATTTTAACTTCTAATAGCGAACAAGTTGCTCTCACATTACCGTCATGGTGGGCAGAGGCTTTAGTCGTGTTTGGTCTGCATTCTAGCGGTGTTTTTGCGATGAAACGAGCGAAGGTGAGCTGTGTTTTGATCAGTTGTTGCTAACCGGCGATGAAAGTTCAGTGCGACTGTTTCGTCACTAAAATAGAACAGTGGAATACGCGCGCTGCTTTGCAACCTTCGCGCTTTATTCTAGTGAGTGAAAACATGATCTCGAAAAGCATTTATTTGGACAAGCTTTACGCTATGAATGGCATCTCAGCTTGTATGAGATGTGAGCTGAGTAATGTTCGTGTTCACTCGCGGTGTAAACGCGCGACCAATGCGATAATACTGCGCACTTTCTCTCATAGTATTTTACTGCATTGAGAGACATTTCCTATGCGAGTACTAACGCTCTTACAGGCTTTCACAATCCACTGATCTGATCGCTTGTAATATTATGACTCTACTTGAATCTGCTGAACGTTTGCGAACGTTTACGACCGCGATTTTGATTACAATACGGTCGCTGAGTATGCCTGAATTGTCTATAGATCGAGTTGAGAACGCATACAACTGAGGCATTTCTTTAGCTTAGACAATGATCAACCTGCACTAACTTTTTCTTTATAGTTTAGAAAAAAATGAAAAAGAAATGCCTACAGCACGCGGTATTCCCAGGCGGTCACCCATCCAAGTACTAACCGCGCCCAATCGAGCTTAACTTCGGTGATCGGACGAGAACCGGTGTTTTCTCGATGGTATGGCCGTAGACGAAAGATCTCGGTGATATTTTAGACTTTTATAGCGGTGCGGTGAGAACGTACGCACGCACTAGCGCGGTAAAAATGTCTCATTGCACTCGCAAAGACGGTGTATCAAGCGAATACTGCTCGTACGTGATAGCACTACGTTCATGACTGATCATCACATGTGATCTTAGGAGGCAGAAGGGCCTAAAACCGAGTCCGTCACCCACATGGCGGAGGCCTAGAATGATAAACGCTCCATGTAGTCCGAGCCATATTCTGCATCGCTTCTCGGCCTTTTGGCTAAGATCAAGTGTAGTATCTGTTCTTATCGACCGAAGACGAGTGTAAGCCTCGGGTTTGAAGGTTAGATAAGAATAGACGAGGGTCTTCTCGTATAAGCGCCCTCGGCGTGGGAAAACCCGGATTACGTAATCACGTAAACACGTGTTTCGTTCTCTGGGAATTTCCACGGTATAACGCTTGATCTAGAGAAACCTGCTAGCACCAGGGCTTAGCAGGACCGCGCCCACAGCTTGGGAACGCCTCTAGAACACGTCCTGACCACGCCCTGACCACGCCCACCAAAATGGTTCCTCCAACGGAAAACGACATGGACACGCCCACGGACACGCCCACGGACACGCCCAAAGCCACGCCCACTGGAAAGACTATGTCTTACAGGGAGGCCGCTTTACAACAGCGAAAACCAACCGTCTTTCGGTCTTTCGCAGCCCTGCGGACAGTATGTCTGCGATACGACAGCACACCAGTCTCTGCGGCGGAGGTCCTGCGCGCCTTCCTGGGGACAGAAACCGCCGACATTGTCGGCACCGCCCAGGTGGTCTCTGGCCTAGAGGTCACCTTCAAAACCGAGCAGTCAGCTGTTCTCGCTGCCTCTCGAGGCCTCGACGTCGGCGGCCGCCACTACCAACTCGCCCCAGTCTCCGTGCGCAGAACGGCAGTCTCCGTATTTGTGCCTGTTGAGTTCCCGGATGACACCTTCCGCGACTTGATGACCAGATACGGAGACCTACACTCTATTTCGCGGCTTCATCACAAAGAGCCCGACCTGGCTGCTTTCGAAAATGGATGCCGCCTTGTCCTGTACGACAAGTTACTCCGTGACCTGCCAGCCCGCCTAACAACAAACGGAGCCTCTCTGAGCTTCAAATATACTGGGCAACCTCAGAGTTGCCTAAGATGCTCAGAGATAGGCCACGGTGTGAAAGAATGCACCAAACCGCGCCGACGCCCTCATCGCCGTCGTCGAGAAGAACTCACCACCGAACAGGAGCGCATGCAGTGCGCGCAGGAGGAGGAGACACTCCCACCACTATCGCCGGATCTGCCGCTACCGACAGAGACGGCCTCTGACCGCGAAAAGGACCAGGACGAGGCAGCTGCCCCCGCAACAGCGCAAGAGCACACAATCTCCGCGGATTCCCTTATACCAACAGAGTCCTCCCCAAAGACCGGCACCGAGGAACCCTCCCCGAAGACCGGAGAGAAAAGACCACCCGGTCTTCACTTAACGGACTCTCCCCCGCGAAAGGAAAGTCGAGCTGGAAGTCGAGCTGAAAACGAGCGGGCTTTCGTTAAAGATCTCAAATCAGACGCCCGCAGAATCGCTGGAGTGGACTCAAGCTCCCGACTGGACGCACTCGCCCTCTTTCTCCAGCACAAGCACGGTGATTACACGCACCAAAAGCTGCGACTCGCTGGACACGCAGCACAGAGCGAACTCCGCACCCGATGGGAGAACATGAAGGGGGAGCAGCGTGCTAAACAGCTGTTTGACAAGCTCTACCGCCAACATTTCCAATACCTCTACGAGGGTAAAGATGTGCATCATTAATCTTAACCTCATGGTTATGTTAACCTATATTTGTTTCACAATGGCGTTCTCGGTTTGCACGATTAACGTCAATGGCATCCACGAGGCGCCTAAACGTGAAAAAGTTTTTAGTGCGCTTCGCAGCATGAACTGCGATGTTGCGTTCGTGCAGGAGACCCACATTTCAACTGCCACGGAAGAGCAGCATTGGGAAAAGGAGTGGGGGGGACCGGCTTATTGGAGCTGTGGGTCTCCTCACGCGCGTGGCGTCGGAGTGCTGTTTAAGCCGTCCTTTAATTTCAAGTTTGTGAGCCTCAAACGGGATACTGAGGGCAGGTTCCTCAGCGTCCTCATTGAGGTTAACAAAACTCACTTCTCTTTGAACAACCTTTATGCTCCGAATCTCCCGGCAGAGAGAGTCGCCTTTTACGGAAATCTTTGGCGGCTCTCTCACCCGGGGGTACCCGCCATCATCGGAGGCGATTTTAATTGTGTAAGTAACTTAGCCCTAGATAAATGGGGGGGTAGCGCGCTTAGCGGTACATTAGGATACCCTGCTTTACATACCTTCCTTGAACGGTTCCGGGTCTTAGACCTCTATCGATCGTACTCACCATCGGGTACGGCAGTAACTTACATCACGCCTGATCGCAGGGTAGGAACACGGATCGATCGTATCTACGCCCCGGAACCTTTCATGCAGGGGGGGTCTTGTACCGTCAGGCCATTCCCTTTCTCAGACCACGCAGCCGTACATGCGCGCCTCACAATCCCCGACATCGAGCCAGCAGGGCGAGGTGTATGGAAATTTAATGTCTCGGTCCTGCAGAACGAGGACTTTCGCAAAAGCGTTCGCGCCTTCTGGCCCTCGTGGCAGCAGAAACGACCCCAGTTCCCAGACCGCCGGGTCTGGTGGGATTTGGGAAAATTTCACCTAAAGCGTCTTGCGATAGCCGCGTCGGTGCGTCTTTCCAAAGAAAAGCGACACCACATTGCCGCCCTAGAGAGGGAATACCAACGCCTAAACACGCGCGGTGCTGACGTCTCTCGCCTCCGTGCTATAAAGCAGGAGCTAGAAGACGCACAGACCCGCGTGCTAGAAGGGGTTAAAGTCCGCTCTAGAGCACAATGGCTTGAGGAAGGGGAAAAACCCACCCGGTATTTCTTCGGCCTAGAGAGCAACAATCGCACCAAACACAGCATCACCGAGCTTCACACCTCCAGCGGCCGTACAGCCTCAAACACCTCAGACATCTTGGCTGCGGTGCGCGAGTTTTACACCACGCTTTACACCGCTGAAACAACAGACCCTGAGGCTCAGGATTCCTTGCTCTCTAGGCTGGACGCTCGCCTTTCCGAGGAGGAGAGGTCTTCACTTGAATCCCCTTTATCTGAGGCTGATTGCCGTGAGGCCCTCACCCAGATGAAGAGGAACAAGACCCCCGGAGACGACGGTCTCCCAGCCGAGTTCTATCTCCGCTTCTGGGATTTAGTAGGGTGTGATCTGGTGGATACTTTAAATAGTGGATACGATCATACCCACCTCTCTGAATCCCAGACGCGGAGCATACTCTCGTTGCTCTTTAAAAAGGGAGATAGGCTTCTCCTCAAGAACTGGCGCCCAATCTCACTACTTAACGTAGATTACAAGATTGGCGCAAAAGCACTGGCAAACAGGCTGAAACCCGTACTCGCGTCAGTTCTTTCTCCTGATCAGACATGCGGGGTGCCGGGACGAAGCATCTTCGAGAACAACTTCCTAATCAGGGATATTCTCGACTATGCCGAAACTAAACGACTTCCCGGTGCCCTCATTGCACTTGATCAGGAAAAAGCTTTTGATAGAGTGGACAGATATTTTCTCGATCGCGTTCTCGAGAAAATGAATTTCGGGCCTGTTTTTAGGCGCTGGATTAAGACTCTGTACAACGGCAGTAAAGCCTCGGTATGTAATAACGGCTGGCTCACGAGCTTCTTCCCCCTACAGCGCGGCGTCCGCCAAGGTTGCCCCCTTAGCCCCATGCTCTACTGCCTTTGTGCAGAGGTTCTGGGGAACGCGATCAGGAAAGACCCTCAGGTCACTGGTCTTCATCTTCCCCAGTCAAAAGCGACGGTTAAAACAACTCAGTACGCCGACGACACGACCCTCCTGCTGCGAGACTCTTACTCTATACGCAGGGCTTTCGCGCTAATTGGTACATACGAACGCGCTTCCGGAGCAAAGCTCAATGCCACGAAATCCGAAGGTCTCTGGATCGGTTCCTCTCGAGGATCTGACCAGACTCCGGTGGATATTAAGTGGCAGAGAGACAAGCTCCATATCCTTGGAATCTGGCACGGGTTTGGAGACCTGACCGAGTTTAACTGGGCACCTCGCGTAGAAAAACTCGAAAAAACCCTCACCTTGTGGCGCAGCCGGACTCTATCCCTGAAGGGCAAAGTTCTAATAACCAATGTACTCGGGATGAGCAAACTCTGGTACACAGCCAGTGTGCTAAGAATGCCCCCTCCTGTAGCCACAAAGGTGAACAAACTTGTCTGGGATTTTGTCTGGTCTGGTAAGACCCCCCAGGTTAGCAGAGAAAAGTGCGTGCAACCGCGAGAAAAGGGAGGCCTGGCGGCCATCCACATTCAGTCAAAGGTGAAATCCCTGCAGCTGAAATGGATTGCACAAGTGGCTAACCCTGACAATAACGCTCCATGGGCAAACCTAGCGCGCTATTGGACTAGCCGCAAGCTCGGTATCCGTAAGGAGTGGAATTGGCTGAAAGGCAATTCCGCCCCGGTCGCGGCGCCTGGAAAACGACCCAGGGTCTATGACGATCTCCTCCAGGCCATGGCGGAGATCAAGCCTTGGCTAGCTTCCGCTCCCCTCCGAGCGCTGAAGGTTAAAAACATCTACTCGGAGTTTGTAGCACTCCTCCCTAATCCAAGCAAAGCTCAACAGACGTGGGAAGACAGACTGCGACTGCCAGGGATTCCCTGGTTCTCAGTCTGGCGGAACACATACGGCGGGCTGAGCACGAATTGGGAGAGCGACCTGCTGTGGAAGATCCGCCACCGCGTGGTTCGCACAGCGAGTTTCCTCACCAGCCACATGCACTGCACGTTTTCGCCGAAATGCCACCGCTGTGGCAGGACCGAGACATTAAAGCACGTGTTTTTATCTTGCGACTTTGCGACGCGGGTTTGGGACTGGGCATTTCCTATAGCTGAGCGGATTAACGCTACTCCCCTAACCCGTAATGTTAACACTGTCATCCTTACTCTTGGACTATCCACAGCTAAGGGTGACAAGAGCAAAACTAACTTAGTGGTGTACATCTTTAAACTCATACTATGGTGTCTGTGGACTGCAAGGAACACTTCTCTATTCGAGAAGAGACAAGCAGAAATAGTCAGTGTAGCTAAATATAAGATCAGAGAGAGGATAGAGAGGGACGCGGCCGTCCTCGGACCTCTTGCCGCGTATAGCCGCTGGGGCATCAATGATGTCCTCTGCTGCTGGCGGGGCGAGGCCCTCTCTGTCCTCGTATAGCACACAATAAAACCGGGCAACCCAGGGCAACTCGCCCCGGGCCCCATCGCATTACTTCTCCTTCCCTTGCCTATCGCTGTCCACTTAATTGTGCGCATGGCGATCTGGCTACCCCCCTCTTTTCCACCACTGTCCACTTAATTGTAAGCACGGTGGCTGGAGAAACATCAATACCCCCTCCGCCCCTCACTGTCCTCCCACCTGTGGAAACAGCGAGGAGGCCAACATGTATCCAATGTACAACTCCAAATATATAATGCCATAAGCGGTGAAATAAACCGCGTGAACAATGGGAGGAGCGAGGCTTCCGGGGGGATTAACGCCTCTGTCGTGCAAGAGCCGGAGAGGCGGATTTCTCCCGGGATCCCTCTCTTCTCTAAAACTACACATTATCGATATTGTCAAAACAACCATTGTAATCAAGATTAGATATAGTCCTCAACTGGATTTAAAGATTGTATAATAGATTTGATTTATTGTAAATAAACTATTCAAATACAAAAAAGTATCTGTTCTTATCAGCTTAATATCTGATACGCTGCTCATTGAGTAGCTCATATATTAAACTGATTTTTGGAAACTGGCTGTGGAATAAGCGGCTTGCTGCGTCCCAGCCACGGGTTGTCTCGGTATTGCACTACCTCCGAGTACGGCCCCCTTCCCTTTCGGGAAGACACATTCAAGCAACACCTCGAGCATCATTTACGTGCTGTTCATGCGAGCTATAGCGGGAGGGATCAATAAGAGACAGGATCGTCATTAAGACGACGGGTCATAATCACCGCGATGCACCGTTCCCACATGGAGGATGAAATCAGCCGGGGACAGTCGGTGTACAGGGACGCCAAATAAACTCATACTTACCTGACGCGGGAGGTTTACCGTGATCACCAAGGCGGTCCTCTCAGGGTGAGGCCCTCTCATTGCACTTCGATTGGGTTGACCCCTGCGATTACCCCAAATGTGGGTAACTCGAGCGTATAATTTCTGGTAGTGGGGACCTGCGTTCGCGCTAGTCCCCGAACAATACGAATCAAGTGTAATCACAACACAATCACAACGAGCGACTCGTGAAGCACGGACTTCACACCGCTTGTAATCAGTCAACTATTGTAAAAATTTTAACTTCTAATAGCGAACAAGTTGCTCTCACATTACCGTCATGGTGGGCAGAGGCTTTAGTCGTGTTTGGTCTGAATTCTAGCGGTGTTTTTGCGATGAAACGAGCGAAGGTGAGCTGTGTTTTGATCAGTTGTTGCTAACCGGCGATGAAAGTTCAGTGCGACTGTTTCGTCACTAAAATAGAACAGTGGAATACGCGCGCTGCTTTGCAACCTTCGCGCTTTATTCTAGTGAGTGAAAACATGATCTCGAAAAGCATTTATTTGGACAAGCTTTACGCTATGAATGGCATCTCAGCTTGTATGAGATGTGAGCTGAGTAATGTTCGTGTTCACTCGCGGTGTAAACGCGCGACCAATGCGATAATACTGCGCACTTTCTCTCATAGTATTTTACTGCATTGAGAGACATTTCCTATGCGAGTACTAACGCTCTTACAGGCTTTCACAATCCACTGATCTGATCGCTTGTAATATTATGACTCTACTTGAATCTGCTGAACGTTTGCGAACGTTTACGACCGCGATTTTGATTACAATACGGTCGCTGAGTATGCCTGAATTGTCTATAGATCGAGTTGAGAATGCATACAACTGAGGCATATCTTTAGCTTAGACAATGATCAACCTGCACTAACTTTTTCTTTATAGTTTAGAAAAAAATGAAAAAGAAATGCCTACAGCACGCGGTATTCCCAGGCGGTCACCCATCCAAGTACTAACCGCGCCCAATCGAGCTTAACTTCGGTGATCGGACGAGAACCGGTGTTTTCTCGATGGTATGGCCGTAGACGAAAGATCTCGGTGATATTTTAGACTTTTATAGCGGTGCGGTGAGAACGTACGCACGCACTAGCGCGGTAAAAATGTCTCATTGCACTCGCAAAGACGGTGTATCAAGCGAATACTGCTCGTACGTGATAGCACTACGTTCATGACTGATCATCACATGTGATCTTAGGAGGCAGAAGGGCCTAAAACCGAGTCCGTCACCCACATGGCGGAGGCCTAGAATGATAAACGCTCCATGTAGTCCGAGCCATATTCTGCATCGCTTCTCGGCCTTTTGGCTAAGATCAAGTGTAGTATCTGTTCTTATCGACCGAAGACGAGTGTAAGCCTCGGGTTTGAAGGTTAGATAAGAATAGACGAGGGTCTTCTCGTATAAGCGCCCTCGGCGTGGGAAAACCCGGATTACGTAATCACGTAAACACGTGTTTCGTTCTCTGGGAATTTCCACGGTATAACGCTTGATCTAGAGAAACCTGCTAGCACCAGGGCTTAGCAGGACCGCGCCCACAGCTTGGGAACGCCTCTAGAACACGCCCTGACCACGCCCACCAAAATGGTTCCTCCAACAGAAAACGACATGGACACGCCCACGGACACGCCCACGGACACGCCCAAAGCCACGCCCACTGGAAAGACTATGTCTTACAGGGAGGCCGCTTTACAACAGCGAAAACCAACCGTCTTTCGGTCTTTCGCAGCCCTGCGGACAGTACGTCTGCGATACGACAGCACACCAGTCTCTGCGGCGGAGGTCCTGCGCGCCTTCCTGGGGACAGAAAGCGCCGACATTGTCGGCACCGCCCAGGTGGTCTCTGGCCTAGAGGTCACCTTCAAAACCGAGCAGTCAGCTGTTCTCGCTGCCTCTCGAGGCCTCGACGTCGGCGGCCGCCACTACCAACTCGCCCCAGTCTCCGTGCGCAGAACGGCAGTCTCCGTATTTGTGCCTGTTGAGTTCCCGGATGACACCTTCCGCGACTTGATGACCAGATACGGAGACCTACACTCTATTTCGCGGCTTCATCACAAAGAGCCCGACCTGGCTGCTTTCGAAAATGGATGCCGCCTTGTCCTGTACGACAAGTTACTCCGTGACCTGCCAGCCCGCCTAACAACAAACGGAGCCTCTCTGAGCTTCAAATATACTGGGCAACCTCAGAGTTGCCTAAGATGCTCAGAGATAGGCCACGGTGTGAAAGAATGCACCAAACCGCGCCGACGCCCTCATCGCCGTCGTCGAGAAGAACTCACCACCGAACAGGAGCGCATGCAGTGCGCGCAGGAGGAGGAGACACTCCCACCACTATCGCCGGATCTGCCGCTACCGACAGAGACGGCCTCTGACAGCGAAAAGGACCAGGACGAGGCAGCTGCCCCCGCAACAGCGCAAGAGCACACAATCTCCGCGGATTCCCTTATACCAACAGAGTCCTCCCCAAAGACCGGCACCGAGGAACCCTCCCCGAAGACCGGAGAGAAAAGACCACCCGGTCTTCACTTAACGGACTCTCCCCCGCGAAAGGAAAGTCGAGCTGGAAGTCGAGCTGAAAACGAGCGGGCTTTCGTTAAAGATCTCAAATCAGACGCCCGCAGAATCGCTGGAGTGGACTCAAGCTCCCGACTGGACGCACTCGCCCTCTTTCTCCAGCACAAGCACGGTGATTACACGCACCAAAAGCTGCGACTCGCTGGACACGCAGCACAGAGCGAACTCCGCACCCGATGGGAGAACATGAAGGGGGAGCAGCGTGCTAAACAGCTGTTTGACAAGCTCTACCGCCAACATTTCCAACACCTCTACGAGGGTAAAGATGTGCATCATTAATCTTAACCTCATGGTTATGTTAACCTATATTTGTTTCACAATGGCGTTCTCGGTTTGCACGATTAACGTCAATGGCATCCACGAGGCGCCTAAACGTGAAAAAGTTTTTAGTGCGCTTCGCAGCATGAACTGCGATGTTGCGTTCGTGCAGGAGACCCACATTTCAACTGCCACGGAAGAGCAGCATTGGGAAAAGGAGTGGGGGGGACCGGCTTATTGGAGCTGTGGGTCTCCTCACGCGCGTGGCGTCGGAGTGCTGTTTAAGCCGTCCTTTAATTTCAAGTTTGTGAGCCTCAAACGGGATACTGAGGGCAGGTTCCTCAGCGTCCTCATTGAGGTTAACAAAACTCACTTCTCTTTGAACAACCTTTATGCTCCGAATCTCCCGGCAGAGAGAGTCGCCTTTTACGGAAATCTTTGGCGGCTCTCTCACCCGGGGGTACCCGCCATCATCGGAGGCGATTTTAATTGTGTAAGTAACTTAGCCCTAGATAAATGGGGGGGTAGCGCGCTTAGCGGTACATTAGGATACCCTGCTTTACATACCTTCCTTGAACGGTTCCGGGTCTTAGACCTCTATCGATCGTACTCACCATCGGGTACGGCAGTAACTTACATCACGCCTGATCGCAGGGTAGGAACACGGATCGATCGTATCTACGCCCCGGAACCTTTCATGCAGGGGGGGTCTTGTACCGTCAGGCCATTCCCTTTCTCAGACCACGCAGCCGTACATGCGCGCCTCACAATCCCCGACATCGAGCCAGCAGGGCGAGGTGTATGGAAATTTAATGTCTCGGTCCTGCAGAACGAGGACTTTCGCAAAAGCGTTCGCGCCTTCTGGCCCTCGTGGCAGCAGAAACGACCCCAGTTCCCAGACCGCCGGGTCTGGTGGGATTTGGGAAAATTTCACCTAAAGCGTCTTGCGATAGCCGCGTCGGTGCGTCTTTCCAAAGAAAAGCGACACCACATTGCCGCCCTAGAGAGGGAATACCAACGCCTAAACACGCGCGGTGCTGACGTCTCTCGCCTCCGTGCTATAAAGCAGGAGCTAGAAGACGCACAGACCCGCGTGCTAGAAGGGGTTAAAGTCCGCTCTAGAGCACAATGGCTTGAGGAAGGGGAAAAACCCACCCGGTATTTCTTCGGCCTAGAGAGCAACAATCGCACCAAACACAGCATCACCGAGCTTCACACCTCCAGCGGCCGTACAGCCTCAAACACCTCAGACATCTTGGCTGCGGTGCGCGAGTTTTACACCACGCTTTACACCGCTGAAACAACAGACCCTGAGGCTCAGGATTCCTTGCTCTCTAGGCTGGACGCTCGCCTTTCCGAGGAGGAGAGGTCTTCACTTGAATCCCCTTTATCTGAGGCTGATTGCCGTGAGGCCCTCACCCAGATGAAGAGGAACAAGACCCCCGGAGACGACGGTCTCCCAGCCGAGTTCTATCTCCGCTTCTGGGATTTAGTAGGGTGTGATCTGGTGGATACTTTAAATAGTGGATACGATCATACCCACCTCTCTGAATCCCAGACGCGGAGCATACTCTCGTTGCTCTTTAAAAAGGGAGATAGGCTTCTCCTCAAGAACTGGCGCCCAATCTCACTACTTAACGTAGATTACAAGATTGGCGCAAAAGCACTGGCAAACAGGCTGAAACCCGTACTCGCGTCAGTTCTTTCTCCTGATCAGACATGCGGGGTGCCGGGACGAAGCATCTTCGAGAACAACTTCCTAATCAGGGATATTCTCGACTATGCCGAAACTAAACGACTTCCCGGTGCCCTCATTGCACTTGATCAGGAAAAAGCTTTTGATAGAGTGGACAGATATTTTCTCGATCGCGTTCTCGAGAAAATGAATTTCGGGCCTGTTTTTAGGCGCTGGATTAAGACTCTGTACAACGGCAGTAAAGCCTCGGTATGTAATAACGGCTGGCTCACGAGCTTCTTCCCCCTACAGCGCGGCGTCCGCCAAGGTTGCCCCCTTAGCCCCATGCTCTACTGCCTTTGTGCAGAGGTTCTGGGGAACGCGATCAGGAAAGACCCTCAGGTCACTGGTCTTCATCTTCCCCAGTCAAAAGCGACGGTTAAAACAACTCAGTACGCCGACGACACGACCCTCCTGCTGCGAGACTCTTACTCTATACGCAGGGCTTTCGCGCTAATTGGTACATACGAACGCGCTTCCGGAGCAAAGCTCAATGCCACGAAATCCGAAGGTCTCTGGATCGGTTCCTCTCGAGGATCTGACCAGACTCCGGTGGATATTAAGTGGCAGAGAGACAAGCTCCATATCCTTGGAATCTGGCACGGGTTTGGAGACCTGACCGAGTTTAACTGGGCACCTCGCGTAGAAAAACTCGAAAAAACCCTCACCTTGTGGCGCAGCCGGACTCTATCCCTGAAGGGCAAAGTTCTAATAACCAATGTACTCGGGATGAGCAAACTCTGGTACACAGCCAGTGTGCTAAGAATGCCCCCTCCTGTAGCCACAAAGGTGAACAAACTTGTCTGGGATTTTGTCTGGTCTGGTAAGACCCCCCAGGTTAGCAGAGAAAAGTGCGTGCAACCGCGAGAAAAGGGAGGCCTGGCGGCCATCCACATTCAGTCAAAGGTGAAATCCCTGCAGCTGAAATGGATTGCACAAGTGGCTAACCCTGACAATAACGCTCCATGGGCAAACCTAGCGCGCTATTGGACTAGCCGCAAGCTCGGTATCCGTAAGGAGTGGAATTGGCTGAAAGGCAATTCCGCCCCGGTCGCGGCGCCTGGAAAACGACCCAGGGTCTATGACGATCTCCTCCAGGCCATGGCGGAGATCAAGCCTTGGCTAGCTTCCGCTCCCCTCCGAGCGCTGAAGGTTAAAAACATCTACTCGGAGTTTGTAGCACTCCTCCCTAATCCAAGCAAAGCTCAACAGACGTGGGAAGACAGACTGCGACTGCCAGGGATTCCCTGGTTCTCAGTCTGGCGGAACACATACGGCGGGCTGAGCACGAATTGGGAGAGCGACCTGCTGTGGAAGATCCGCCACCGCGTGGTTCGCACAGCGAGTTTCCTCACCAGCCACATGCACTGCACGTTTTCGCCGAAATGCCACCGCTGTGGCAGGACCGAGACATTAAAGCACGTGTTTTTATCTTGCGACTTTGCGACGCGGGTTTGGGACTGGGCATTTCCTATAGCTGAGCGGATTAACGCTACTCCCCTAACCCGTAATGTTAACAATGTCATCCTTACTCTTGGACTATCCACAGCTAAGGGTGACAAGAGCAAAACTAACTTAGTGGTGTACATCTTTAAACTCATACTATGGTGTCTGTGGACTGCAAGGAACACTTCTCTATTCGAGAAGAGACAAGCAGAAATAGTCAGTGTAGCTAAATATAAGATCAGAGAGAGGATAGAGAGGGACGCGGCCGTCCTCGGACCTCTTGCCGCGTATAGCCGCTGGGGCATCAATGATGTCCTCTGCTGCTGGCGGGGCGAGGCCCTCTCTGTCCTCGTATAGCACACAATAAAACCGGGCAACCCAGGGCAACTCGCCCCGGGCCCCATCGCATTACTTCTCCTTCCCTTGCCTATCGCTGTCCACTTAATTGTGCGCATGGCGATCTGGCTACCCCCCTCTTTTCCACCACTGTCCACTTAATTGTAAGCACGGTGGCTGGAGAAACATCAATACCCCCTCCGCCCCTCACTGTCCTCCCACCTGTGGAAACAGCGAGGAGGCCAACATGTATC